>NW_026641701.1:0-777 GCF_028554395.1 Pezoporus wallicus | reverse complement strand
AACCACCATTTTTTACCTCTCTCCCCCCCCCTTTTTACCCAAAATCACCATTTTTCCCCCCAACCCCCCCCTTTTACCCCCCTTTTTACCCAAAACCCCCCTTTTTTACCCCCCTTTTTACCCAAAATCACCATTTTTTCCCCCCCAAAACCCCCCTTTTTTACCCAAAACCCCCCTTTTTTACCCCAAATCCCGCCCCCAAGCCCCTCCCCTCGCTCCCCATTGGCCGCGACGCCCCCGCTGTTGTAGCGCCCCCTACCGGTGGCCACGAGGCGCGTCATGGCGGCGCGCAGGCGCAGAACGGGGCTCAGCAGCCGCTTCCCGTCGGGGGCCGGCGCCAGGCTCCGGCTGTGGCAGCGCAGGAGGAAGCGCTCGTCCTGGCGCTGCAGCAGCACCAGGAGGTCGTCGAGCAGCAGCACCTGCACCTCTGCACCCAAAATTGGGGTGAAAACGGGAAAAAACGGGAAAAAATGAGCAAAAACGGTCCAAAAATGAGCAAAAAACGGTCCAAAAATGAGCGAAAACGGCCCAGAAATGAGCGAGAACGGCCCCGAAATGAGCAGGAGGTCGTCGAGCAGCAGCACCGGCACCTCTGCCATTGGAGAGCGAAAATGGGGTGAAACAAGCCAAAAACGGGCAAAAAATGAGATGAAACGGCAAAAAATGAGTGAAAATGGCCCAAAAATGAGTGAAAACGGCCCAAAAATGAGCAAAAATGGCCCCAAAATGGGTCAGAATGAGCTAAAACACACCAAAAATGAGCTAAAACACCCCAAA